>NW_024609879.1:62563928-62598928 GCF_016920785.2 Ixodes scapularis | reverse complement strand
TTCATTCTTCACGGGAGGAGGGACACGACCGATCGAACTATCCGGTGATGCGAATCGACAAAGAGGACTCAAGTGCCATAACTGTGGTCTCGGAGGATCACTTCTTTGAGGTGATTAATATTGTGGCTGGTGCAGCGCTCGTTCTTGAACTGCACGGAGTCTACGACATCTTTTACCGTCAAAAAGCAAGTCAGTGACTCGCAGTGATTGGGCACTTTGCTGGTTTGAAGTACAGAATAAAGTCCGTCCTGGCTTTAGGCTTGATCACAAAGTTAAAGACTTGTTAGCCAGAGGAAATTTGCGTGCCAGTTTTGCCTTTTTTTCCATGTTCTGAAACTAAAATCTTGGTTTGATGAACTCTATTCTACTGTTTTCTTTCCATGCTGATTTTTTATGAGAACCTATTGCCTCTGTGTAGGCTCATATGCTATATATTTCATGTCATTTTTGAGCTGCAGTTCCACATTTGCTGTGAACCCATCTCCTTGTGAACATGTTCATTGCTGCTTTTAGATTGTAGGGCTACTGTTCATTGCAAAATACTTGAGTTGTCCCTAGTTGCATGGAACAACTCATACAATAAGGACAAAAGTATTCCAAATTACAGTGAAACCAAGGGAGGTATTGGCATTCCATAGAATAATATCAAAACGAAAAGCACAGTGGTCGCACTTCAACAGGCTAGAAATGTCACTTGCCAGAAGAATTTTGTTTTAATTTTTTTCAGCAAGCTTTTTTTCAACAAAGCCAATTTTACTCTTCCGTTCTTTTAATTCTGTTTTCAGGTGTTTCCGCTACTTTTCACTGGGTTAACTTGCACTCAACAACACACTAAAAACAATATTTAACAGCATATTTGAGCGGAGTTTGTGTGACCCCTTCCTGAAGAGGGTGCTAATCATTTTATACAGAGTTTAGGCAACACATCAAATGGGGCTGTACGTACTGTACACAATTCTTCCTGTAGAGTAATTACAGCCCCATTCCAAGTGTTGCCTGAACTGTGTACTAAAGCGCTAAGTACTCTCTAAGGAGGGGTCATACAAACTGCTCAAGTGTGCTGTTATGTGACATTAACTCTTGCTAGAGAGCATAGTTAACTCCTTAATACAGACTGTAGGCAACACTTCTAATGGAGTTGTATTTACCCACAAAAAGGTTATAACAGCTCTTCCTGGAGAATGGGCTTAACTCTTAAATACAGAGTTTAGGCAACACTTCTAATGGAGTTTTAGTTACTCTCCACAAACAAGTGAATTAAACTCTTCCGGGAGAATATGTTTAACTCTTGCATACAGAGCTTAGGCAACACTTCTAATGGAGTTGTAGTTACTCTAGACGATGGAGTGAAGGTAACTCTTCCTGGCGAGTACTCGTAACTCTTGAATACAGAGTACACGCAACATTCTAATAGAGTTATAGTTGCTCTACAGGAAGGAATGAAAGTAGCTCTCCCTGGAGAGCATCCTTCACTGGTCAACAAGGAGTTTCGGCAACACTTCTGATAGAGTTATAGTCACTCTACACAAAGGAGTGAAATTTACTCTCATCAAAGAGTGTAAACAGCACTTCTTCTGGTGTTATGGTTACTCTACACAAAGGATTGAAGTTAACTCTTACACTTAGACATCAAAAGAGTAACCCTGACTCTCTCAAAAGTATTAGAGTTACTCTCTATAGAAGAGTTAGGTGGACAGTTGCATAGAACAGTTAAACATACACTTGGCTCCGAAGAGTTACAGTTACTCTTTAAAAGAGTGGATTTTGTGACTAGCCACTTACACTTCAAAAAGAGTTAAATCGACACTTTCTTTTTAGAGTGTTCAAAACGGAGCCACGGTTCCGGCCCACCAACGCTAAAAGCTTCTTCGGAGCGCACAACTCCCTCCGCTTTTTGAGGTACCACTGCATTAGCAACGCGTGCCGGCCAGCAAAACAAAAGGATAGCTATACTGTCATAGAAAATTAAACAGCAACACAAAAAATGAAGAATTCGAGCAAGCATTTATGCACAAACACTTGGCAATATTCCAAGCCGCCATTAAAATGGCCGAGACAGCGGAAGTTGAAATCTAGACTACGCGAGTAAAAAGTCAGCAACGTCACCACTGTAGCGTTCCCGCTAGAAGCACGCAAGAACGTTTTAAGCGTTCTGTGTTCCTTTCTATCATGGATTACCTGATCACAAAGATGGGAGATTTAAAAACCACCGGCTTACGTTGTAATTACTTTCGACGCTTCTGCCTCCAAAGATCTTGGAGAGCGGGGCAGGTCTCAGGCGCTGAAAGGTTTTTGTAGCTCTATTCAGGCCTAATTTCAGTTCCTGAACTCCAATGTGAGCTGCTCATATGCGCTGCCAAATGCAAGAGGGAGAAACGTGAAACGCCCGTCACGTGTGCGCTAAATGCGGTCGCCCTTTGTCCGGAGGGCGACAGCCTTCCGTCCGACCGCCGTCCATCGTCTCAAGATCCCTGCGACTCTGCCCGTAACAACGGCGGAAGCTGAGAACTCGTTCTCTTCACTGCGACGATTGAAAACATACCTGAGAGTGTCCACTTCGAAAGAGCGACTGCTCGGTCTAGCACTTTTGAATGTTCACCGCGACATTGAAGTTCAAGCGAAGGACGTCCTGGATATTCTTTGCCGCGAACGCAGGCGGCTGCACCTTAACGTGTAAACGCTTGGCATAAATAAGATGATCCAGAGAGCCTGTAAATTTCTTTCTGAAATAACTTGTCACAGTTACTTTTTTATTCGTGGTAATTTACGGCGTACTAAAGAACACTATACTATTTCAAGGTTTTCAATCTAGCAGAGGGGTGTACGGACGTCACGTGGAAGGAGTTACACTCCGTTTTAAATAGAAACCGTTGATCTATTTCAATTTATAAAATATATGTAACAGTGTTGAACTAACCGGATGTTCTTTGGCGAACGCTTTTAACGAGAATTTCCTGAATATTGGAAGTAGTATTGACTGTAAAGTCATGTGTTTTTGATGATGATAGAAACAGCAGCTCGATTTCTTTAGATCCGGTTGTAGAACCTGAGGTCAGTAATGCGACTTTAGAACTTAAGAATAGTGGAGCTTGTGACGTCGATAGTTTACAAATCAGGCCTGTTAAGTATGTTGTTCATTTATTAGCAGCAGTGCTAACGCATATATTTAATATTTCTTTGGTTACTGGGTTTTTTCCTAAATTAATGCAAATAGCCAAAGTATCATTACTACACAAAAAGGGTAGTGTAAATGATACGGGTAATTAGACCAATTTCTATATTGCCAGTAGTTTCTAAAGCACTTAAAAAAGTACTTCATACGCGTCTAACTAAGTTTCAACTAAGCATAACGTAATAACTGATTCGCAGTTTGGTTTTATAAACCATAAATCTACCGATGCTGCCCTAATCGTCTAGAAAGAATTCATCTTGCAAAATCTCGAAGAAAAAAAAATGTTCTTGGGGCATTCATAGACTTCACAAATGTTTTTGATTCCCTCAATCATGAAATTTTACCAGCAAAATTGAATACATATGGGATTCGAGCGCAAGCTTTGCAGTTAGTAAGTATTACCTAGAGCACCGAATGCACTTAGTTTTTATCGATGGATATTCGTCAAGTTCAAAGCGTATTCTTACTGGTGTTCCACAGGGATGTATTTTAGGGCCTCTTCTTTTCAATCTTTACGTTAATAATATTTTGAATATTAACTCATTGCAACATTTATCAACTATGCCGACAAAACTAGTTTGCTTTTTTTCAGCTGGAAATGTCGATGGGCTATTTGACATGGCAAATCAGTCGATATCTGCATTAGCAATTCTGAGTCATATTAATTCACTACAAATCAACGTAAAAAAAAATAAGAGCAGTGCTTTTTCTCCCAAAACATAAGCTAGTCACAAATACAAGTGATTTCGTTTTGAAATCCTCCAAAATAGAGATTGTAAACTCTTTCAAGCTTTTGAGTGCCATTTTTACCGAGAATACGTCATCAGATAGTTATGGTAAACTGTCACAAGTAGTAGGTGTGATAAACCATCACCGCTACATGTTGCCAGCAGAGGTAAAATCATTATTGTACAATTCGTTATTTTACTCCCACATAAACTATAGTAATTTAGTCGGGTTCTACATCGTCAACGAATAAAAAAAATACACTTGTTGCAAAAAAAGGAAAAAAAAAAGAAGCGTTAAAGGGCAACTCCGGTCCATACTTTCGATTTTGGGATTATGGCTGTTTTTAGTGCAGTTAGCGCCCCTGAGTTGCAAGGTGTAATTTTTTTCTCGTTATTGTGCGTAGTGTTAAAGATATCGACGTCTCAAAGCTTTGTTTGGGGCGCGGCCGACAAAACCGAAACTAGCCGCTCGAGGTTCCGGCAACACTGGAAATCAGCCGCTATGTGGACGTGACGCCAAGATCGTTCTCGTTCAGCGAGTACGCAGTCCAAGCGGCACCTACCTGTGTTGCGCTAGCCGTCTAAAGATAGAAAGTAAACTGATTTTGTTTTAATTCTGTATATGTGGTAGTTATCCAGCATATGTAGCAAGAGTTAGTGCGTATACCCAAAAGCTGGCGACTGGAAAACGCGTCAACTCGTTCGGTGGCGTACTCGGCGGCCGCCGCCGCGCGTGCGCTATGCCGTGCCGTACTCGTCGCTTGTATACCCAAAAGCTAGCGACTGGAAAACGAGGGACCTCGTTCGGTGCCGTACTCGGCAGCTGTCGGCGTGCGTGCGGTCTCCCGCACTCGTCGCTAGGCCAGCTAGGCCTAAATTGTCATCGGGGCTCCGTGGATGGAGTGGCGTTGCTCTACGCCGCGCTGCCAGTGACGTACAGTGCTGGCGCTTTCGCGCGGCGGGTCAGTCCCAGACACGAAGCTTTGAGGCTCGCCGGCGCGTTTCGCAACAACCGAACAGACGTGTGTCAAGCTGTAGACGTCTGTTTTTTCGTTATTTTTTCCTCAGGCGCGTAAAAGCCGAATTTGTAAGCTACGACACTAATTCACCACAATAGTTCGTCCAGGTAGTGAATCTTTGTACAAATAAAAAATACACTTGCCGCACTAAAAAAAAAAAAAAAAAAAAAAAAGTTCTTTGGGCAGTCATTTTCTTCTCAAAGCTAGCAAAAGTTTTTGTGGGTGATAAAAGAAAACAGAGAACGTTAGCAAGGTGAGAACACTTTCTTTCCCTTCCGCATTCCCGCCCCCACCCACAACAATTTTTTTTATTAGAATACATCGGATTTTAAGTTTTCCTTCGTAACTTTTGACTAAGGCAATGTTTTTTTGTTTTTTTTTTTGGATTTTTAAATATAATATTTACCTCCAGCCGAACTCGGGCAAATTAGAGAGTTGTAACTTACAAATCCGAACTTTCGCGATTTCTTTAAAGTCCCTTGTGGTGTTCACAAGCGCAATGTTAATTAATACTGCTGCGTAACGGGTTGGAACGATAGGGAAACGAATGTTTATATCGCATGAGCTTCACGCGCCGGCTGTTCGCTAGTAGTCGTTACGGACCTGAATACTACGCACGAGATTGCGTAGTAAACAAGCAGTGACGCAAAGCAGAACGTTGTTTTCGTTTTCATTACAAACTTCAGTGTTTGGAGCTAGTTAGTGGTTGTACTCTAGATGCCCACCATTCCCCATTCAACAGACATTCAATGGAGCATGAATGCTCAATCTTCAACACTGCACTTGACAATGACTCTTTTATTTATTGATCAGGATACTTTTATCATGTTTACCTTTTCTGTACATGTACGATGGGCAAAGAGCGACGGCACGGCATCCTTTTTAAGCCTCGACCCCTTCGCTGACAAGCCACAAGCAACCAACACCCGAAGGTTTCGTTCGTAACTCTCCGGCGAAAAATGATCGGAGCAGAGCTTCGATCTGGGAGTCGACGTCCAAGGCTTTCCAAAGTCCACTCGTCGAATAGCGTTCACCCACACCTTCTCCAATTTCCGATCCGTTGGAAACTTGTGAAAAAGCACCTCCGGGTTGCGCAGCGGCTTGTTTGAGCAGCCCACAGCGCTTTAAGTTGTACTCGGCATCTTTCGAGGAACAGCTGGGCAGTCTTGGGCGCACCGAGTTGCTCGCTAAAACGAGTCTAGGAGACCTCACAAGCAAATAAACAAAAGGCTATACCGAACCTACACGGGCTACAGGTAAAAGCAACGGCTAAACACGCAATTACAAGCCGAAGTAGTGGTGGTAGCGGCACAAAGAAGCGCGCGCGACGGCTGCGCCGTGCTCCCGTCCGGAACGGAGGAAAAAAAGAGAACGATGTTGACATCACGGCCCAATGTTGCTTTAGCGATCGGCAACCCGCTGGCCGCCCGCTAAGGAGCAGCGGCTCGCGGCTGGTCGCGTTTTTATTATCTGCATTAGTTGAGAATGCGGCGTCCCATGGACGTGAAATTTTGCCTGGGGTCGTATTTTGTGTCACTAAAGCGATACCAGTAATTTAATTCATTTTGAGTTTTAGCCGGACTTGCCCTTTAAGGGCTATGGAAGTCGTTCCGTTTGACTTCCGCGCAGCTAGTTTATTTAAACAGTTTCGCGTTATCAATATACATGCTCTATTTAGCTATAGACTTGTCACTAGTCTAAAACTAGAACAAAGTATGGGTGCACACTTTTGGATAAGCCTTATACAGCTGTCTGAAAATATTCACGCGTGTTCTACCCGTCGTGCGGAATGTCGGGAGGTGGTCACTGCAAGAACGAACTATGGAACACAAGTGATTACACATACTATCCCAAAAACACTTTACCTACTTGAAGATAGAATATCGGAATTCAGGAGATTGTCTCTTAGAGAAAATTGACTAATTTTCTCCACAAATAAACCTGTGTATGAACTAAACTTTTGGGGTCTCGTAACTTACGTCTGGGAATTGGTCACTTTCCTCTTATCGCCGATGATAAAATATGTTGTGTTCGAAACACGCTTTGTTAAATTGTGGAAATCAATATTTTTGAACGGTTTTTTTTTTTCGTCTACTTGTCAAGGGCGTGTCAAACTGTGCCACACAGCTTTTTTCCTTGATCGCCACCGTCAACGTATGATGGAATTAAACTCCTTATTATTAATTTCAGTCGAAAGCACGTAATTCTGATCAGTACTCCAGGTGTGAGTGAGCGCAGCGCCACCCGTTGCTTACAGTGCAGTTGTCTTTACAATTAATTTTACTTATATCGCTGACATTGTTTTATACTTTCACCACGCATGTGTTCGTTTTATTATGTTCGCTTTGGTTTGATTGAAATGTGTATTTTAGTGAGGATAGCTTCTTATACTTTGCCTTGAAATTGCCATCCTTCACCCCACAAGTGTTTCGAAATATCCGATCGGTATATATCTGAGATCAATTTCCGCACTTCCGCATCCCCTAAAATAAACGTGAATGAAGAAATATTACCTCTTTTATTTATTTGAGCATTATCTACCCCACAAACACCTTTCGCGAAAGCATGTAAGTGTGAGATAGTCCGCCTCCCCGTTGGCTCCCAGCCCCGTGCAAAACCGACTGCGTGTGCAGAGGAGTCAGCGGGTCCCCGGGGGGAAGGAGGGGGGGGGGAGGAGGGTTTCGACCTCCCGAACCCCCCCTCTGCCTACGCCACTGTATTCGGGACAAAAAGTTGCACACTGATAGGTTTAAAAAGAAATGCAAGGGCTTGGTATAACAAGAGCAAATAAGTATTTATTATCTGCCAAAGGGCACACAAAAGTCAATAAAAAAAAACAAGAATCACAATGTCGCGTCCGTCAAAGCGTCCACCGACCGGATTCGACGAATTTCGAAGCGCTCGCGTTTCGCAGCAGCTTTCCACGTTGGTTTACGTACAACATCGAAGAAGGCGGGTGACTCCCAAATTATGCCCTTTACACGTTCTAAATTGTAAAGCACTCCGAATGAACTTACCGGGCTTCAACTTTGTTTCCACTGCACTCCTATCCCACATGTAGCAGAGGTTGTTTCGAGCGAGAACGGCTGCCGGCGAGGTACAACTACACACTAAACGAAAATATACCCAGATGGGAGTACATCGCTTGTCCTCTAGCGCCTTCCCTTATGGGAGGTTTTTATACTCTGTAGGACGGGAGCTCAGAATGAACTCCCACGCAGGCCAGAGGTTTTGGGGGGGTGCAAGGGAGTATGTACCGAACTCCCAGCAGTACGGGAGTCTGTTCATGGATCAATGGGAGTATTTATTTACTTGCATCAGAGTGTTCCTATGTGGATCCAAGGGAATGTTCTTTCACATCCTTATGGGAGTTTTTACGTGGACTCACGGGAATGTTACTTTACATCCACCTGGGAGTTCTTACGTGGATCCACGGGAGTATTCTTTCACATCCATATGGGAGTTTTTACGTGCATTTATGGGACTATTTTTTCACATCCATATGGGAGTTTTTACGTGCACTTGTGGGACTATTCTCTCACATCCACCTGGGAGTTACTGCCGGGACCTAAGGGAGTATTCTTTCACATCCATTTGGGAGTTAGTACGTGGACCCACGGGAGTCTTCTTTCACATCCTCCTAGGAGTTGTACACCTACGGGAGTATTCCTTCGCATCCATCTAGGAGTTTCTTCAAAGCCAGGAAGTGTGGAAGGAAAGGCATAAGCAGGTAGCATCATGCACGAAATAAATTTATTGCACTGTGAATATTTTTTGCACATGTCGTGTAACAAGAGCTCATTTTGCCTTGGGCGCAAACTGGCTTATATCCCGTCAGACGGCCATTTAAATGGCCTTCAGAGCAAACTCCTCAAAAAATGTCTGTGAACACCAAAGGGCACAGGCAGAGCCGAGATTGTGAACTGATTCGCCGATTCTTTGAAGGAATTCATTCCGAAGGCCATTTAAATGCCCGACTGACAGGGGCATTTATTACAACGTAGGGTATGCTAGGCTAACTGTGGTACACAAGCCACGATTGCTCTGTAGAAATTTATCAATTCCAGTGCCTTCATGTAGCAGTCGGCAAAACCACGTTCAATGAAAGTCAGCATCTTATGTGCCTTCTTTACATAGTGAATGTGGAAAATCCAGTAGACGGCAATGAGGTACGCCACATCCTGATGGAGCCATACCATAAGTTCAAAGTTCTTCCTTAATCAGTCCTAAAATATTCAAATAAATTACCTCAAACTTGACAGAATTTGATGAAACATAATATGAGAGTCACAGATTTTTCACCTTAGCTTATTTATGTTAAACACTCTGACTGCTCCTTCTTAGACGTCGCAGCTTGCTCGTTATATGTAGTAGTGGCAGATGCAATTACTCTTCCTGCAATCAGTCCGCTGTTGGCCATTCTCTTTCCTGAGTAGTGCTGGAAGGGATTTGTAACCAAAAAAGCACAAGCATTTAAGTTAAAATGTACTCACAATCAACACAACAGATGTTTCCGGCGTTATCGTATGAACCTTGCAAACCAGGTGGGGAGTGGACTTCTCTCAAGAAGTGAATTGAAGACAGTTTCTTCAAAGCAATATCAATACTACTGATATTGAAAATATGGTAAAAGGGCAGAATGGTTTTAAAGTGATATAGCAACGAAATTGTAGTGCCTATTTTATTGTCTAAATGTCAACCATGTTTTGACCATACAGTGGAGACATCAATTTTTTGCTCAAAAAGACACAAAACATTTAAAACTAGTGTCTCAGAAGATCTCCCAATATGCATCACGTTTGCGACGTCTGGTTCTCTTTCAGTCAAAGCCACGTGGGGGCTGGCGTGGTTGTGAGCTTACACGTTCGTGACGTCTGGTTCTCCTTCAGTCAAGGCTATATGGGGCTGGCGTGGCTGTGAGCTTCGCCACTTGATGACGTCAATGCACTACAAGCTGGCCGTTCGAGTTGTCCCTCCTCGCTCTCCGCAGGAGTTGAATAGGCACGGGAGAAAAAAGAAAACCGGTTCAGCCAAGTTAGACAGGGCTCGGGCGCACACAGCCTGCCACCAAGTTCCCGTGTAGCGGTGCTGCTTTTATGTGGTGTGACGTGACAGTATTTGGTTTATTTAAATAATGTTTTGGCGTCTTTTTTAGCAAAAAAACTCGGTGTCTCCATGGTGTGGGCAGAACATGGTTAACATTTAGACAATACAATTAGTGCTAAAATTTTGTTGTAATAACCTTTAAAAGAAAAAGAAAGAACAAGGTACACCCTTATTTTCAACAGTTCACATCAAACATGTTTATAACTATCTACCTTTCTGTGCTAGTTTCCTTTTCCATTGTTTCATAGTCTCAGTAACTTTAAGAGTGAGTGACAGTCCTGCAAAAATGTCATCAGGCATGTAAAAATTTGAAGCCGGAAAAATTGACAGCTTATTGCAAGCTTTTACAAAGTCAAACCAAACAAAACGACCTATTGCAAAAACTGTAGGATACCTGTCTTGCTGCATGTAAGCTTAAGAAATTGAAATTAGTATACATTTCTAGCGATTTACTCCGACAAACTATAATTTTCTTCACTCTCGCACAATCACTAGGCAGAAGAAGCGAAAGCCCTCCCATTATTATAATTGTGTGCACTGCAAACATGCAAGAGAACTTTTTGAGAAACGACTATAAGGGATAGCTCACATATACGGCACAGAGCTAAATCAACAGTAAAACAGTGCTGACTTGAACTTAACTTAGTACTGATACAGCAGTGTATGAGCATCCGATCATTAACAAAGAGCAAAATCAGCACTATTCACAGCACTTACTAATAGTACTGCACTATTGTAATGCCCCGAATCTGGGTGAAGCCTTTCAAATCACCGCATAAATTGGCTTCACAATGTATCGCACTACGATTTACCAGAGAGTGAATGAAGGTGGTGAAAGCATCGCAGAAAAAATTTCAAAGAATGAACTTACCCGAGTAAAAAGTAAAAAAACTGGTTTGGCTACCTATGGCACCAGTGTGCTAGTATATGCGCACCCTTCGACTGGCACAACAACCGACAGATGGCGGCAACGGCACCGACGCCTTATGGCAGCTCAGTAGCTCCACGGTCACGCCCAAAGCACACCACATGTAGCTGAAATTACTCAACGAACCATCGGCCTGATTATTTTTGTGTCCATTTAATGTGATTTATTGGGGGTGAAAATAAAATAATGTTCTGACAATTATAGCACCGAAAAAGTGTGCACCACTTATGACTCGAAAAGGTTGTCTGATTTTGGTGTGACTGGGCGGCTGCTGAGCAGCTACAAGCCGCTACACACTAAAAATTTCAACACCCATGTTCGTGTTAAAAGGGTGTTTTTCCGAGCTCACACCCTTCCTACACCATTTTTACATGATTCTTGAATATTCAAGAGTGTACGGAAAGGCCTACACCCTTCGTACATCGTTTTTACACCCTAGGGCTACCGAAATCGTGTTAAGAGGGTGTTGCGGTGGTACACCCATGATTTCCGAATCGTCGAACTCGGAAACCGCCGAATTGCAGACATACGCGCCGACAGCAGAAGTCAAGAAGCAGCCTGCTAAATTTAGAGGATTTCGTGAAGTTCAAGTAAGCACAATGGGCAGCTGACATCCAAGCCAAGCCAACGCTCAAGTTGTTTTCAAGCCAGATGAATGCCGGCGTTGTGTACAAGCTCCTTGGTTGTTTACGTGCAAGCGACCACGAAAATAGCATCGGTTACTCACGCACTTCTCCTCAGAATGGTGAGACCACATCGGTTCTATTATGATACATTCCGTCTCATCCTGAGATGTACTAAAGCGAAGGCTAGACGTGCGAGACGGTTCGGGTTCACAGCTTTACTGTGAGCCTGTACCGTAA
Source organism: Ixodes scapularis (assembly GCF_016920785.2). Taxonomy (NCBI): domain Eukaryota; kingdom Metazoa; phylum Arthropoda; class Arachnida; order Ixodida; family Ixodidae; genus Ixodes; species Ixodes scapularis. The sequence continues at coordinate 62,587,112 of NW_024609879.1, read as the reverse complement.
AGGTCGGTTCCGACACTTGCATTTGAGTGTGTTTGTCTGCGTTGCGTTTATAACCGAAAACGAGTCACCGGCACATCTGTGCTTCGTATGAAGCGTGGATTCCAATTCAAAGAATCATCTTGGCACGCGATATAAGCAGCAGGGATGTCCTGGTTTCTCGCAGCCGCAACGCGGTCAAACGCAACCGTTTGAACCAGGCTTTGCATGGTTGTCCTGTGCTTGTCCCTCGCGCTTTATTCTTTCGATTTTAAGTATTCATTTTCAACTCGCTCGCTTTTACCAGTACTAGTAGATACTCAGGCTGCACGAGGGTTCGTGCAGTGCGACCATCTAGCGATGCTATGAGCTTGTCCTCGAACCTTGGCTTTAATGCATCTTAGTGGGGAAGGCAATCATCGGGGATATATGACACACGATGATGCCAAGTCTGTTCACGGCGGACTTTCGTGCTGTTCTGATTGGAGGAGAAGGGGCGTGTAAAAAATCGGCAAATGGAACATGGTTAGCGACAGCGCAAATATATGTTGGAAAATGTTCAAAACGTTGAAGTGCAGCAGCCTGAAACTTTGGAGTTAAGCAATTAGAGAATCATTTGAAGACATCTTTAGAGGTTCAGCCTTCTCTCCCCCACACCAATATCGAAGGCTGCTAGGATATTGGTTCAGGCTAAGCCCTCTGTCTTTCAGTCAGCGAACTCGAGCCGTTCCACCTGACCTTGTTATTTCATAACAGATATGTTAGAAAATGGAATGCAGATTTTCTTTACACGGCCAAAACATAAAGTGTTATCAAATAATACCTGCCATATTCATATTCTACATTTACAGACCGGGGCTGCCCCGCCTGTGGAGGGTGAAGATGCGAGCAGCCTCGAAGCCCACCAACAGTGGCTGTGTGCTGAGAGCGAAAGCTGGTGCCTGACGAAGGCCAGATTGATCTTCGAAAGGATGCGACTGCCTGCAAATGGCTACATGCGTTGACATTGATGGGCATATAGACTGCACAGAATGCTTATCCCTACCTGATGGATGCTAGGAGGGTATGCGTTCCATATTTTTTTACTGATCTCTACGACAATTGCTAAATTGCGCTTCCCCGTTCCGTGATTGCGGCTGCCGGACGACCATCTTGGGACACGGAAAATTAACCTTTTGGAGCGTTGCAGAGGCTGGCCGGCAGCGTGCTGAAGACATGTTTTTTGCTCGTTTGTCGTCATTGGGAGCGTTAAAGTGGCCCTGCAATAACTTTTTGACTGGTTTTTAATTTGGACCGAACCTGAGCGCATTGAACGTAGTAATTTAAAGAAACTTTTCTTTTCTCAAATTTCGCTTTATTTTAAAAGTTATAGGCAAATTAGACTTACAAAAACAAGCAAAAAATAACATCCTTCATGACGTCGTAGGTCCTGGTTTGAGTGGCCGTGAAGTAGTGAGCTCATCGAGCGCTCACGGCTGCCGCACTCAGTGTCGACGGCTCGAGAGGGTGCCACTAAAGCACGTGTTGACTAGGCTGTATGAAGCGGGCGACCAGGGCAGCTCGCATTGCTTTTGCCGCGCGATTAAAGACTAATTCGGCATAACACTTCATTGGCCACAAACGACGGCAAACACGGGGTAAAGATCAGTTCAGAACGGGAGCCACTTCGCGCTGCCATACCGCCAAAGGGTCAAATCGCCGGCCAAGCCCGCGCCGAAAGCCTTGGGAACGCTCGGAACCGGTCGGATCCTCGAGCCGGTATACGACCGCAGCGCCACCGCGTACATCCGGGACCTTTCTAAGCCCATTGTTTGTCGGAGCCTCATCCTACTACGCCTTTCTAGTACAGTAAAACCTCGTTATAACAAAACGGGATATAACAAACTAATGGATATAACAAAGCAATCATAATTCCCCTTGCTTGCTAATAGTGGGAAGAAATGGACATTGGCTAAAACAAACTAATGGTTATAACAAAATAATTACGACCGCTCCTTCAACATTGTTATAACGAGGTTTTACTGTATGCGCCGTTTTTTTCACCGCTTGGTGGCGGGTTTGTCGACGAGTCTTTTCTTGTTTCCGTACTTTATAAACTGCATTTGTTTCTTTTCTGATCTAAAATACTGAACAAAAACTACTTTCATACATAATTGAAACGGTTCGCGACACTTATATTTTGTATCGACTAAAAAAAATGCTTTTAGCGACTCTGACCAGTAGTAAGCCCAGGACCAAAGACGTCACATATTCCGCGCTTTCGGCAACGCGGGTCGCCCTCGTAGGTGGAGGAGGTTTCCGCGTCGTCCGGTTAAAATATGACTCACTGATATTTAGTTATTCTCTCCGTGCCCGCTGGCTTACCCGAACCCAAAGAGACGTGGAAACCGCAAAAGAGGTAGACGTTTAAGTATGATTGCAGCTCCCCTTTAAGTCCACACTCCTTTACTCCTACTCTGACGCTCCGAGTTTCATACTCCAGGCACAGCAACTAAACGGCGCATGGCGTACAGGAGCGTGACACACCGAATCTATTGACGAGCCGCACAAGCTCCTTCCCACCGCACGGTTATGACGAACCTGGCATCCCGTGGATACGGGTGGGAGAAGCCAAAATTATTTCGGTGGTAAATTAATTAATGCCAGTGTAGAGCGGCAGGGTACAAAGTAAAAGAGACGGCGACGTTATGAAGTTTCTACGAACGTTTAAGTATTTCTGAGAGGTTTGGAGACTTGCTTCGAGCACGTGCGGGGAAAGGCACCTTGGCTGATCTATTTATTGACCGTGCAAGCTGTTTTCAGGCGAGATGCACGAACAAACCTTTCCCGCAATGCTAACTGATGCTTCGGCTTTCCAATCTAAGTATCTTTATTCGCTGCAGCTGGACTAAGCAGTTTAAAAAGGGCAGCCGTCCCACTGTCTTCTCGGCAACTTTTCTGTCGCCGAGCTATCGGCACGCTCGTTCGATAGATCACTTTGTTCTCCGGCAAGGCACATGAACAAACCTTTTCCGGAATGCTAATTGCTGTCTTGGCTTTCAAATCAAATTGTTTTTACCTGCTGGATTAACCACTAATGGACTGAAAAGGAGCAGCTGTCCGGCTACGCCTTTTGTTTCAACAATCTCAACAATGGCACAGCCATCTTGTTTGTGGACGTGACATCACGGAGCGCAAAGAAGTCACTTGTGCTCCAAGAAATGCTCGGAGCACGAAGAGCACGCTCGAGTGTCAGTCTCCGGCGGCGCTCCCCTCTGTTTAGTGAAAGGAGCGCCAAACGCTCGCATTGTGTAAACTATAAGAATTTTCTTTGAAAACGCATAAAATTATTTTGCAACAGCGCGGCACCGCAAGAAAAAGGCACAACTTGTCGAACGTCGAGTCTCGCCGGTCTTGCGGCGTGATCAAAGCTTCCTTGGCCTGCCAAACTGCTGCGTCTCTGTGCCTTTTCACGCTTGGATACTTATCAAGAATCGATGCCATGGCAGAGCTTTGAAGGTATGTCGCACATAGGCGTCTTCTCTATCACCCAGCTGTTCCAGCGAGTTGCTATCAATAGGAAACGAAATCGGTGGTTTCTATTATGGATTAACCATGGCTATGTTCCAAATCTACTCAAATGGATCACATGACAGCACAAATAGAGCAATGCTGTGGAAGAAGGTAGGTTTTCGAAGGCAAAAGCATGAAGCGGCGATATCTGAAGTTTTTCAAACGTGGCCCGTCCATATAGTTGTGTGCAATCTGTCGCCGTCGCCATAGCCTCCTACCCCTCCTTTTTCGCCACTGGATCATGCCCGCTTCTGGACTGCAAGTGCCGCAAGTTACAAATACAGTCGTAAGAGTAAAGTAAAATGCTGCTCCAGAGGCACATGCATCTTCATGCTCTTTGCACTCACGAAACAAATCCACACGGCGTTAATTCTTGATCGGTATTCAAGCGTGCGAAGATAAAGATGCAGCACTTTGGCATGCCAAGGAAGCTTTGATCATGCCGCCAGAACGGTAAGACTTGCGTTAGGCGAGTTGCCCCTTTTTCTTGCGGTGCTGAGCTTTCGTAAAAATTTTCACGTGTTCTCAAACACAATTCTCACCGTTCGGGGTTTTAACAAACTTCTTCGGTAAATGACAACGAACGAGCAGAAAACATGTCTTCAGCTTACTGCCGCCCAGCCTCCGCAACGCTCCTGAAGGTTGACTGATAATCTTTGCCCCAAGGTGGCCATCCGGTGGCCGCACCTGAGCTGCAACGACCAAGCGGAGACACGCAATCCAGCAAATTGTCGTGGAGATCAATGGTATTGCTTGCACGGCGTACTATTAGTCTTCAGAGCAAACACAAGTGTCGCTGCGGTCGCCACGTCTTGATTGGGTGAGGTGTACCGTGACGTCTGGTGACGGACTCCGCTTCGCGTTCTGGCATCTAGCTGGCTTCCCTGCGCCCGTTTCCTCACGATCGGAGGTTTGTGATCACTGACCTATAGGCGAGGCGAGAAAGAGAGAGCACTAGGAACGTTGGAGAGGAGGGTAGGTTTCTCCCCTCCCCAACCTTCCTAGTGCTTGGCCTTTCTCCCCTCGTCTGGCGTTGCCTTCGTCTGTCGTTCACGTAGTTATAGTCTGTTACAACTCAAGAATGCAAGGAAAGGGAAAGGAAGGCCGGGGAGGAGGAAGCAGACGAATTGCTGGAGAGGAGAGGAGGAAGTTTTTCGCTCTTCTATCTAGCATTCCGTCTGCTTCCTCCTCCCCGGCCTTCCTTTTCCTCACCCCATCCTCTTGAGCTGTAACTTACTATAAGAAAACAGGGTATAGGGGACATGTTGCTTTTTGAAACAATCAAGACTCATGAAAGATTGATAAGAGCCTGTTGGTATATGGTCATTTTAGTCTTTAGTGGAATAGACCGATCTCACCTAGCGTTCAGTGCATCTGTGAAGCCGCCATAACTTTAGTTCACAAGAGGCAGGTGGCAGTGCTTGAGACACCTTGTGCCGTCTCGCGCTTTGCACGCGCAGAGCTCCAGCGAGGTTGGGGCACATGCAGAAAGACGAAAGTTCCCTTGATGCATTGCAGCAGCAGTGGCTTAGCCAAACTGGCCTGTGAAATCAGTCTATTACAACTAAAAAAATTGAAATTATTTGTATAAGTTAGGTAATTCCTTGTTATATATTTGCCAAATATAATTGTTAGGTGTACATCCTTTAAAGGAATGCTGAAGCGAAAGTTTGATTTCGGAAAACAACGCAGAAGCGCTAGGCGGGACGCAACAAACCCGAAAGCATTACGCATAAAGCAATATTTCTAACGGATGGTTGTATTTTTGTGAAAGAAGAGCATGCTTGAACAATGGCCAAAAAGGCCCCTGACGTCGTGATTCTGGTTTCCTCCTGTTCTCACTTTGACTCCGCGAGGACGCGAGAAGGGAAGGAAGCAAGGCCGTTTCCCCCCCTCCTCGACTATTCTGCAGGAAACACCATGTCGCGATTCTCACTCATCGCATCCTTATTTTACAAAAATATGGCCATCCGTTCGAGATATCGCTTTATGAATGGTGTTTAGGGGTTGGTGGCGCCCCGTTGAACACTCCTGCTACCTTATTTTGTGAAATCTAAATTTCTATTCCTTTCCTTTAAGACCTGTTCACATATACACTACACCTGTGCTGCCCAGTTCTTAATCTTGGTGAAGCTTTTAAAGTACTGCATTAAGTCAGTTTGGGGATGCATCACGCTACGATTTACGACAGAGGTGCCCGAAGGTATTGGAATCACTGCATCAAAAGCTCAAAGAACAAACTTACCTGAGTAAAAGGTAAAAAAATGACTATTTTTTTCTACCTACGGCGCCCGTCTGCTAACTGTGCACCCTTTGACTGGCTCAATAACTGACAGATGGCGACATCAACCCTACACACTTAAAATTTTTACACCCTTATTCGTGTAAATGGCTCGTCCTCTGGCTAACGCCTTTATTCGTGTAAGGGTGTTAGCCGCCGGAGGTGGTGAAAATCGTGTTAACTGCTAACACCCTAAAAACAATATGGCGGCCAGTATGCGACAGGCGATACGAGCCTGGCGAGCCGTACGCGGCTTCTCGCCGGAGCAAGAGCACACGGCTCGCACGCTCGTTTGGTGTCATCTGTAGGCGCAAAAAACTTTCCAAACATCTCTATGTCCAAGCGCCAACACCGCAAATAATACGAGTAAGGCCGAAACCGCTGGAGACTGAACAGCCGAGACTGTCGCCGAAGTCTCGCTCGGCCTGCTCAATGCCGGTCGCATTTTCATCACATCAGAAGCGCTTATAAAGAAGGGATAGCTTTACAAAACACTGACAGGCTGGCTTTATTGAACAAAACGCCCACTTGCCGTGGACAAGTTGACAACGAATCGCTCCGACACCCTGTGTCGACAGCGGCTAGGAGGTATCGCACTCGCGCTCCGTGTGGCTCTCGATTAACTATTGCCTGTGCTCACCTCTGTTACGTGCGTTATCCACTCATGAACGTTTGTGCGTGAACAGCGGCATTCAGCACCTAGAACACGCGCTGGGGAAGCCGCCTAACCTCCTTTTGTTGCAATCAGGCAGCATAACACGGCGACACAGCTACCAGCGGAACCGAACAACTCGGAGCGATCAACACGACGGATGGACTAATGGCATCCAGCCCTCTAATAGTTATAGATCACCAACCGCCACACTTTTCAAATTGGGCGGCGACAACCCCCATCTAGCGACGAAAAAAAAGAAAGTGATAAACATTTGAAAAAAGACAGCAGCAGTTTTTTTGCTGCCCACCGCGCGGTTACATTCACTCACGACATCGTCATACACACAACACTGTACATACACACGGGCATACAAGCACTGATCAATTGCACAACACACAACAAATAGTACATACAGCCTACTTATACAAACCAACAAGTGCCCCGAGCGGTATATATGCCCTCCTATTTCGCGCATCGGTTAGCCCAATGACCACGCTAGTCTTAATCACGATATGAAAAGATTACGCCAATTTTATTTTTCAATATTAATTTTTCTGCATTTGTCTTAGGTAGGTACACATATCCCTTAATAACTTCTTACAGCATAATGTATTATAATGATACGCGCCTAACTTCTAGTAACTCAACGTGAGTGACGAGAAAAAAAAAATCGTGTGAATTCTGTCTGGCAACCACACTCGCGGCGTGGTTGCTATGGCGACGCTGTCGGTACGCGCGCCGGCAGCCGTCCAGCTGGTTCGGCCGTTCGGCTGGTTCGGCTACGGCCGAGTGCGCGAGTCCACGGTGAACGCCGCGAACGCAATCGAGAAAACAAAGCGTCGACTACTGAAGCTGTACGTAATCGAGTTTCCGCCCGTTCGCTGCCCAATTCTTCGTAGTCTTCTTCCGCCCGTTCGAAAGGGAACAGCCTAGCAGTCCGATTACCGCCGTGGCTTCAGTGGCTTCATCTTCGGAGGGAACTGTCAACTGAATTAGTTCCAAAACGCGGGTGCATCAGGCAGCGCAACGTGGCGCGGTCCACGCACAAAGTCGGTAAGTAAACAAAACACTCAATGCCGTTCCATTCTTTTTTTTTTTTTTTTTTTTTATTTACGGGGGCGCGCGGTGTTTCTGGGTGGCTCAAGGTATGGGAAAGCAACCGGAAAAATCGGCGCCTGATCGACCATGGGGTGAAAAGGGTGAAAATTTAGAGGCGTATCGTACGCAAACGACAGCGTTTGCCAGCGCAAGACTCGGTCGTCCGTGGCGAACGCATTTTTAGTATTTTTAAGGATGTTCTAGCTGCAAAAGAAAGCAGCGCCTTAAAATTTCACTAGGTAAAATACACTGCTGAGGAAACGACGCCGCTTTGCGTGCAGGCGCTGATTTTTCCGGCAGAGTTTAGCGCGCTGTGAAATGCAGTGTGCATTTAGGGAGAGTTTTGGCATAATATAATGTTGCTCATTGGAAATAAAAAAAAATGCTGGCATCATATGTTTACACACTCTTAGTCATTTTTGGAATCTTAAGTACCCTTTTTGTGGCAGGTATTGGATGCCAGCACATTTTACGAAGGAACGAAGAGTGGAATCCGGCCAATTCCCTTCCACATTAACATCAAATGAGTGCTGTGAAAGCAAAGAAGACAGTGAGGGTGAAACAGTTCCTGCAGTAGTAAGTGCCAGAAACAAGAAAAGTGCCCCGAAGTGGAAAATATACTCCCTTGAAAAGGATCCAAAAGAAATAAAGGTTATCAGGTATACCGCCGAGCGTCACAGACCTGGACACTCCATTTCAGTTTTTTAAATGCCCATGCCCTGATGAGCTGTTTACAGCGATATTTGAGGGGACCATCTTGTATTGAACTCAATGCCACCATGAACACCATTTTCGGGTTCTGGTCACACCTTCACGCAGGATGTCCTGCTTCAGATCAAGGAGGATATCCTTGACAGAATCTCCTGTACGACAATGCGGGCGGTCCTGGCCCTGGATATAAAGGGCGCCTTTGACAACGTCAGTCACACGCTGGTGTTCGAGAACTTGGCCTCAACTGGGTGCGGGCCCCGGATGTATGATTATGTGCGGGACTTCCTGAGCAACTGGATGGCCGCCATCGGAATCGAGTCCATCCGCACAAGCACCATCCCGATACCGAGTAAGGGCAACCGGCAAGGCTCGGTCCTGTCACCCACCTTGTTACCTGGCGATGTGCAAGCCGCCTCCTCTACTGGAACGGATTCCCCGGATGAAGCATACACTCTACGCCACTCTATGTGGACGACCTGACGATTTGGGCTACGTCGGGATCGGACAGCGGGAGGCAAGACTTCCTCGAAGGAGTCATTGAGACGGTGCAGAACTACCTCGAGGCCGGCAACCTCCAGCGCTCCCCCGATAAGTCTCAGCTGTTGCTCCTCCGCGCGGGAAAGCCAATTCCCGAAGAAGAAGAAGGCGGACATCCGCCTCACGTTAAAGGATGGTACCCCCGTGCCGGTGGTGAAGCGGGTTCGGATCCTGGGGCCTTCATCTCCAGCGGGACGGCGGAGCCAAGTACACGGTCGACCGACTCGTCAAGACAACCACGCAAGTCATGTGCATGGTGAGAAGGATAACAAGACACAGACACGGGCTCGAGGAGTCGGACCTGATCCGGCTGACCCAACCACTCGTCGTGAGCCACATCGCCTGCGCAAATCGGTATCTCAACCTGACCTGCTGTCGAGAGGTAAGGGCAAGATGGACGTGATTATTCGCAAGGGGTACTAGCTGGCACTGGGGGTGCCGCCGTACGCGTCGAACGCCAAGCTCCGGCTGCTAAGTGTAAACAACACCTTCCAGGAACTCATCAACATGCACCTAGCCAGTCAGTGGGAGCACCTGGCCCTCACACTGAGTGGGCGGCATGCCCCGAGCTCGCTCGGAATCCCCATCCCCGCATCACAATGCAAGGCTATCCAGCTGCTGCTGGCCCTTTGGGACAAGATCCAGGTGGCACCAATCCCGTGGAAGCTGAACCCATCTTTGCATCCAGGTCGCTGGATGGCTCCCAATCCCTTGATTCCGCTTGGTCCCGTCGTGAAGCATAGGGCCCCTGGTAGCAATCGGTTGCTAGCCCAGCATTTAAACATACTCCAGCCTTTTTGTATGTAAAGCAAAACAATTACTGCGACTGAATACTTCTTACCTGACAATAATCGTAGTTTGCACTGCTCAATGCCCTTCTGTTTTATCTAAAATACCGCAACTAAGTACTCCGAGTACCGGTCAAAGCACTGCGGTGCAGGTGAACTTTCTACTTCACCTGTTGCCCTTCTGTTTTATCTAAAGTACCGCAACTAAGTACTCCGAGTACCGGTCGGAGCTCTGCGGTGCCAGGTGAAGTTTCTGCTTATAAAAAAGTGTCTGCCCAAAAGCTTGCTTCGGTACCACGAGCTGCAACAGGAAGCCTGATGCAGAGGCTTTAAGAGAAAGCTCCATGCTTTGAATGTTGCTAAGCATGCGCGCTTGTGCAGTGCAACTGTCGTTCAGGACAACGTGCTCATTCTTGGCATTTCAGTTTCACTTGCACTTAAAGGGATGTTGAACCCAAATCTGGATTCCATAAAACACGGCAGCAAAAGCGTGTAACAAGATGCTACAAACACCAAAACATCACTCATACAGCGATATTTCGAATGGATGACCTTATCTTTAAAAATAGGAGGCGCATTTGACAGATTTGTTTGTCTTGTTTCTCCGAGAAGGAAAGGGAACGACCTCGCGTCTTCTCCGCCTCGCCGCCTTGAGGGGGCGAAGCAGAAAGAGGAGAAAACGAGATATCTTGACGTCACGCGCCTCATCGGCCTCGTTCAATCTCAACCTCTTTCTCCAAAAATACGGCCGTCCATTCGAGATATCGCCTTGTGACTACGAGTAGTGTTTTAGGGATTGTAGCGTCCCGCCTACGGCTTCTGCATCGTTTTCTGAAATCCAAATTTCGGTTCACCAGCCCTTTAAAGGGAAACGGAGTGTGGCAGCGATGGGATGATTTCTTGTGTCAGCCGGAGTTGCCTACCATTACCATTGTAGGGCAGCAAAGGCTACAGGCATGCAAGAGCGACTTTGAGAAGCGCTTTCGCAGAACAAGAGCTTGCGATAGTGTGTGTACTAGCTCGCACTTGTCGCCTTCGACCGCGCTGTCACCCTGGCAAGCCTTCGGCAACACCTTCAGAATGCCCGCATTCTTCAAGAAAGCCACAATGTTATGAATATACCACAATAATGCCTGGCTTTTATTTTTTTCTAAAAAAGAGCATTTATGAAACTTTGAAAATGCAGCAGTGCACGCTCATTACCTTCGGTACTGCTTAGTACGTGCTCACTCACGCTCACCTTATCCAGGCTGAAAAGCTTGTGCTCGGACGGGGCATATTGAACACTGGTGGTGTCTTTTGACTGAAGTAATATACAAAGTATGAACAGGAGTGATAAAGAAACACAACATTTAATGCCGGTCATCTCCACTTTTAAAAAGTATCTCAACGGGAGATTAATTTGACATTTCGTAGTAAGGGTGATGAATTCCAGACAGGGTGACACAAACCGTTTTGATAAAAACGTAAAAACAAAATGTAACTACTCCATACAGGTGCCTAATAGTTTGATGACTAGGAAACAACACGGAGGACTAGAGAAATGTGATGAATATAAACGAATAAAGCTGGTCATGAATTGAAGCATACTTAGGTATGTGAGCCACACAACTTGCAGCTGCCATCTCAAGAAAAACAAACAAAGCCTTTAATGATTTCGAAAATCGGAACAATCCTGGCAGGAGTTTCACAGACTTTGGCGATTGCACTATGTGATCAGCAATCAGGCTACAGGTGTTTTCTTGATTGTATCAATCACCTTGATTGCAACTGGCCGTAGCTGTGAGTAGATTAGAATGAGACAAAGCCTCTCAAAAAGGCAGCTCGTATTGTACGTCTTCTGGCCACGGGCGAAGCCGAAAAGCCAGTAGGCCGCCATGACCACAGTAAAGCCTTCGAAAAGCCAAATGGTTCCCTCCTGCATATAAAAGCAGAATTGATTCAGTCAGAGAATAATAAAGGCCGCACTGGTGAGTATGATTTTAAGCATGAAATGCTTTTAGCTCCCGGCCGCCAAACTGATGACATATCTTTTCGGGAACTAATGCCAAAAATCACTTCAAAACATCCCAGGTTTCGAAGTTGACTTTTGCGTTGGTTTTCTTATTTGAAACCGGCTTTGAAACCTACTGGGTCTCGAAGTCAGTTTTGGATCAGAAACGTGTGCACTAGCAGGGTTCAAAATTTGCTGTCAAAATTTTGTTTCCTTGAGACAAGGAAACAAAAAGGAACATACACACCACCGTCTCAAAACCAGCACAGCATACATCTGTCATTTATTTCCACAAGTCTTCTTCCTTGTCATCCCACACGCTACACATGCTATGGAACCTATTCCTATACACACTATGAAACCTATTAATTCCAACTACAGCTTTAAAAAAATTATCCAACATTCAAATTACTTTTTTGTATGACATCTCACTACCGAATTCTAAACCAAGAGTGCATCATTCGTTTAAACCGTTTGAAGCAATCGCCTGACGAGGAGCCCGTTGTCGTCACGCTTTGACGGCGCACTTTAGTTCACGTTTCTGCCGCCGTCTTGGGGGGGGGTCTCAGGCATTGTCCCCGCACAAATATTACCACAACCGTTTAATTGATTGGTGCGGCACACAAACTTCTGTTCGGGCTGGAACTTGGTCAACAGTGTCTGAGATGAGCCCGGCGCCCATTTCAGACGTCAAATAAAATTTCGAAATTGCTTTTATAATCTCTTTAAGAGTTTGAATGCAGGCGTCTGGAATTCGCAAAATTTAGTGGCCGCGATTATGTCCTCTGTGACCGATTTGCAAAAATAAATGGTTTAGAGAAATGATCCAGATTGTGATTTATTGGGAATTAACCAGTGCTGTTAATAACATGCTCTGTATTGTCCGCTCTGCTGGTGTTTTTTCTGCCGTCATTGCATCCACGCAGCTTGAAAGTGCACTGCTTTATGCGACAGGTGGCACGCACACACCGTGGCACTCCACTTCATAGCGTAGCATGTGGTGGCAGCAAAAGGCTCTGCCAAAAACATGCTAAGCACAGCATTTGTGGCGGCAGAAAAGATACAAGGCTATTATCTTGTTCCCGAGAGTATAGTATGTTGCAGGTTAAGACGGTACGGTGAGGGGAAGAAGCTCCGTCTACACTCTTTCCACTTTAGCAGAAAGGATGCTATAGAGAAAAGAAGGAAACCGCCAATCGTGGCAAGCAAACCCTTTTTGGACTGGCAGAAGTGATGGGAGACGCCAGGCAGTGTAAAAAAGGGGGAAGGGGGGGGGGGGGGGTGGACTGCAAACGTGTTTACCAGGAATAAAAAGGGGGAAGAGTGAAAGGAGGTATTCTTCTGTAGATTCCTTTTTCTCCCGGAGCTGTGAATGTGCCATGGCCGGACTGGGCTCAACTCAATGCCCCAAATCATATTTAAAAAAAAAAATTATTGCCGGCAGAGTTTTGCGGACTCCTAAAATGCATTTACGGAGAGGTTCCACAAACCCTCTTTCCAGAACCGTTGGCCTAGATTGCGGGCATGGGCATCTGCAGTACGTTCTGCAGGAAAAGGAGGGGGAGGGGGGCAAACCTTGTTTTCTTTCAAAGTTATAGGTTTGAAAGCTACACCCCTTCAGAATAATCCCCCCCCCCCTTTTCCGCCACTTTGCTGACGCCCATGATTGTGGGCACCTCATCACTTACAAAATGTTTCCTAGGACCCATGTGTAGAAAGTAGGAGCCACCATTCAAGCCCCTGTCATGACTACAGCGCAGACATATCACAATAGCAGGGAAGAACAATAAATAATAATGGACAGTCTGACCGGAAACAATATTGGTACAGTTTCAGACTCGCCACTCAGCTTGCCAGCTGAGCCAGGCTAAAAAAACGAAATTGGCAAAGTGAATGAGTTGCGAGTATAAAGATGCAACAACAAAACCCTACTAGAGTTCTTAGAAAATGTTGGGGCCTTCTTGTCAATGGAAAAGGCACTCAGTAATTAAATCCAATACTCTTTCGGATAGTGAGATTGATATCGTGGTAAGGTGGGTGCTTGTCCCAAGCTCTTGTTTTAGCGCCAGTGGGTGTCAAGTTACACACAGCCAGAAAACAAATCAGCATAGCCAAACGAAGCACAGGACAATTGCATCCGTAAAATAGCCGATGTTCCATATTTCAATTAGTTTTTGATCTCACTCTGTGCAGCACACAATTCACAGCAGACGATTGTCCCTTTTTGGCTCTGTTCGCAGATGACTTGCCAGTCTGTTCGTCGTTTTGTTTCTGTCAGAGAATGATACCTACCTAGTAGCAAACAAACTCATTATTATTCCCTCATGTTAGCAGACGATGCGTCTGGTAGCGGTATTTTATAGCGAGTTCGTTTCACACGCACTGGCACCGTTCGAGTTCTCTTCCAGAATGCATCGCACTCGCAGAGTGTTGCACTGAGAACAGGACTCAAACGAATTCGCCAAATGCACCAAGTGCGGAAGACTGATGCTGCCGCCATCTATGTTGTAGAAAGAATACCGACCTCAAACCGAAACTGGCGCCTTGCTGTTCGGAGTGATGGGTGGGAATGCGAGAGTACAGTCGCTACCAACGTTTATCTACAAACGTTGGTCGCTGCAGCCTGTAGTTTATAGTTGCGATGACTCCAAGCAACTCGGCTGTCATAGGGATAGTTACAGACGGCGTAAATTTCCGCAACCAGCTGTCTACAAAGCAGCTGGTTGCTATCTTTCAATTCTCATAACCGTTTACACTGAAGAAAATGGATGATGCTGTCCGAGCAGAAGCTTGATCCATTTCAGCATGGCATTATGCGTGGACCACTGAAAGGGTACGCCTTAAAACTAGTCTGCTGGAATACCCAGCAAAACGTTTCGATTTCGATCGTCATTACAGGTGGATCAGACATTAGCTTTGGTGAGGGCGTCGAGAACGAGAGCTTTCTCGAACAAAATATGACGGGGCAAGTTAGCTGAAGTAGGTAAATGTTAAACATGATGATGTTGCCCAAGCCTCGGGTAAAATCACTAAATTTAGCTTTCTCTGATGCTTATTGGGCAGTCAAAGTTTCTGCTGGGGCAGTTTTGTCGACAAATGTTCAATTTTTCACCCGCACAAGTTGGTGATAAACATCTTGGGGGCCGCTGATGCATTTGTTCTGAGCATTTCTTTACACACTGGTATATTTTAGCGTTTTTATGGCAACAGAGCGACCTCAAACCTCCAAATAAAGCACGGTTTGTCAACTGCTTCCTTCATGAAATAGGAGACGCTCACAGTTCAAGCTCGCGTTTGATTCCGTTGCCCGCGGGGGTCGCAATTTCTATCAGAAAATCTACGTTTTTTCCTTTCAGTTCTGCGACACATCGTAGCAGACCAACTTTCGTCATCTGCTCCAGCACCTTGCCGGCCTAGCCGGAGCGAGGCACGACGGGATTGCATTTTGGCGCAATCTCGATTTTCTCAGTGCAGCGAGTGCATGCACGCGTGGGGTGTCAGCAATGAAACGAACTCGGAGAGTGCAACCACTTGTGGAGTACCGGCTGAAACGAACCCGCTCCACGCTGCGAGTGCCGTGAAACGAACTCGCTAATACTTCTTCAGTGCAAGCCGGTTGAGACCTCAATGACCAAAATCGGGCTCTCGGTGAGATGGAACGGCAAACTGAGAATGATTTCATGACCAGGGGCCAGACAAATAACAGGTGCATTGTATGGTGAGAGTATTAGCACCGAGAAGTTTGGGAGGCGACCTCTTACAGCGAGCCGGGGTGACGTCCCGCTGAGGACAAAATTTACCACCTCACTCGCCCTACAAAGGCCGAGACGGCGTTAGCTGTCGGCATATTACTTTCGATTTTTTTTTTTTTTTGTGCGCATTTTACGTAGGGAATGCGAATTATTATATGAGGCCTTATTGAGGTATGGTCTGTAGCTGCAGGCGAAACTTCAACCAACATTCCGAGCATGGTTTCCAGGGCAGACAGTGCATGAATCACAGATGGTATATGAAAAGGAAGAAATGCCACCACACTTGCAGGAGCATTGCAGTATATTTACATCTCGCACAATCAACGCTGCTGATGATTTGAATAAATTAAGAGGTTTTTTTCAACTTTGTTTCTAAACAAAAACGTCTCAGCGAAAAAGCTGCACTCTGCTCGAGCAACATGTTAAATATATTTTGGGCCATGGGGAGAAAATTACAAGTGAGACCGCCCAAAGGCCTTTGACTTAAATGCCATTTGTATGCCCGCAAAGCGGGGTCTGATGTTCTCCTAAAGCGCGAGACAAATGGACGGCAGAATCGTCCGATCCGACAGTCCAAACACCGCTCCGAATTGAGACACACGCACACGCTTCCGACCTCGCAAGCGACACAACAATCCGTTCGGCTCCGCCCAGGCGATCCAACTTCCAAGCACTCCAGCGGAGGTCCGCATTCATAGATCTCTGGTCCTAGATTAATGGTTTAGCTCGCACGAGCGAGGCTAGGAGCTCGTTCTTGTTAGCGCGTGCATTCTTTGCCGGGGCCATCTTTCTCGAATGGATCAGTGGGATCTACACGTCCGGCTTCCCGTCGCCCGTCCCGTTTTCTTATTCGTCCCGACAGACCAAGTATGTCATCATGACGTTCGCGCTGGACGCATCCGACAATCCGTCCGCCGTGCGAAACTATCTCGCGCGTTTGACGCATGTCGGATCGCCGATCTGACGCCTGAAGCGACCAAATTTTTCGGATCAGGCAGTCGCACTGTCGGATCGGACGTCGGATAGGATGGATTTTTCGCGCATGTGTCTCGTGCTTAACTCATGAATCTGCAAAGAACAGAATTTCAGTGTCTGAAACACTTACACCGCCGCTTCCACAACCCCTTGCACAACCGCCTTATATCGTGTGGAGGGGGCGGGAAGGTTCATCGACGGAGTTGCCTCCACCGATAGCTTTCCATACTTATAACCCAATTATAAGGGTAAACGTGACAAACACGGTTGGAAAAGCTATGAAAATTCTGTCGGCATAAGTCTCACCCAGCGCCTTGTACACTGGGTAAACGAAGCCCCGCTTCTCAACGTGCTTACAGCTCACAACGGCTGATGTTGACGGTGCCTTTCCCATCCTTAGTCTGACTGTCCATGCTCTCTTTAATCTCGAAGTTTTCGGGTGGTAGAATATGATACCAGCTTCTTTTTGGAAATTGCATTGCAGCGCTGAACAGTATAGGGTGCCTACATGTTTCCGCTGCTTTGCTGTTTAGGGTGGCGACAACGATTGTGATACGTGTTGCCGACAAACCAGTGTTGCCTACCTCGTTACTATGGCAGCCTCCGCTGTTTCGTCGACCATTTTGTCACACTCGACAGTCGTGCGCTCGCGCTACTCCGCTAATCCTTGTTAGGGCTACGGAGCGCCCATCGCTCTCGTTCAGACGGCGAGGTTTCGGCGTGCTATGCCGGTCTGTTGCGTTCCATTTTGTCGAGGGAACTCACGTTTCGATAAACGCAACGCATACTTCCTGCTCGCAACTTCAAAGTATGAAACACCCGAATAAAGAGAGCGACAGCCACAACGACCGCCATCCCGCTGAGCCTCCGACTCGTCCGACTCCTCTTATAAACGGAAACGGAAGTGGCCTCACAGTGTTGCCGGTGTGTCGAAACTACGAAAACTCAACGTTGTGTACGTTTAGCCAAATAAGAAGTGGGTCAAAATGGCGGTGGGAGAGGATCTGTGAAAGGGTAACAAGAAGTTGGCGCCACCTTAAAGCAGAGCGGAAACATGTAGGCACCCTAGCCTCGCCCTCTTCTTCTGTCCAGCCTTCCTAGTGCTTGCCCTTTTTTTTTGCCTGGCGTTGCTTCGCTTGCACTGCACACAACTAGTGACGCAGACTATTAGCAACGTGCACGACAAAAAGCGTCGCTGTAGTCGAGGTTGGCGATCCGCCGAACCATAACTTCCTGTATACTGATAATGCTTACCCAAATGCCGGCTAACGGGGAGGGAAATCCTGCCAATTACAGGAAGGTAGAGGCAAATATTGCCAATCAGGACAAGGGAAATTCTGTTTGTGACGTCACGGACGGTAACCATTAGAGGGTGCCAACGAAACATCTTGGAGTTAATGGAAGTGGAACATAAATAGCTCTGATGACTGCCCGGTCCGGTTTTCGAGCTGCGCAAGGGCCACTGGTCCTCTCACTCGAACAGTGCTTTCAGCTCTTCATTCTGGTACCTGGGCCACAAGTTGTGCCAGCAGGCTTGCAGCACCAGCTGAAGGAGTTGAAGGCCCACTTCTGAAAATACAAAGCATAAAAGAAGCCATCCCTTAGAACAACAAAAATAATAAATTCATACAAATAATTAGAGTAGAGCTTCGAAGATTCATCTCAACCACCTAGGTATTGTTAAGATAGGTGGACCTTGCAGCAAAGTAAGCCTGTCAAATTGCAGGCACCTCGGTCTCGTTTACAACCTGAAAACTCGGAATCAGAGGACAAAAAATTGTAACAAAGCCAAGTTACAATTAGTGGCCAATCAGACAATAACCTCAATATTTAGAAAGCATTGACAAAGAAGATGAGCACAGCCATGACAATCTGCTTGACTCACAATACCAAGTTAAGTGTCAGTCAACCAAATAATGCTCTTATGACCTTGGAAAACTGTGGCACGGATAAAGACTACCACCAAAAAGATACCCCGTCACCATGCTAAACCTTGCTCTACAAACGGACGTGTGAAGAGCAACCCACAAGGGCCACAAGAAAGCACCTGCCTCGCAAGAACCTTAGCTTCACCACAAAAGATGGTCTACTTTGATAAAAAGGACATAGCCTTGCAGCTATTTCAACTATCCGCTCACGTGATGGG
Organism: Ixodes scapularis; assembly: GCF_016920785.2. NCBI lineage: Eukaryota > Metazoa > Arthropoda > Arachnida > Ixodida > Ixodidae > Ixodes > Ixodes scapularis. The sequence continues at coordinate 62,568,648 of NW_024609879.1, read as the reverse complement.
GATAGTATACCAAACATCTATATCAGATCGAAGATATAGTTTGACGGTCAAGTTGACCGACTGATTACGGAGCAAATTGCACGGAACAGAGGAGCCTGCTTTAATCTGTTAGTTAGCAATTGTCTGTTAAAAAAATTAAAGAAGCACTTAACCAATTTAAGTAGCTATTGCTACTTAAATCGGCATCAGAAATCGATTCCTCGGGAACTATTGCAGACACGTCCAAATTTATGACCGTAAATAGACTTTCGCAGACATTGGTTTAGTGCCCCTTTAAGAAAAAAAGAAGTCAAGTCATTCGAATAAAATGCCTGCATGGGTAGTGAGCTTCAAAGAAACTGCTCGTGCAGCTAAAAGGCTTTTGATCGCCTTGTAAATGTGCATAAAGGTGACAGGGTATCTCATGAGAGATCATTAATGCTGGAGAAAATTGAGTATGTCGTAGAGCTGCGAGAAGAAAAAAACGAGAAGGAGGAGGCAGTGCAGAAATATCAAGCGAGCATTCGCACAACCGAGTCGGAGTTGCCGGAGTCTTTCCTTTTTCGAATGTGCTGGCGACCTTCGGAAACTCGTCAAACAAAAAGCATATTAATTTTTTTTTAAAAAGGCGCCCACCTAATTGCTGTTAACTGCGGTACCTTCCTAAAAGCAGGGGGACAAAGGGGAGGCCTGGTCGCTCTGACGAAACAACAGATATTCTGTCGGCCGGTCACAAATTCCCCTCGGCTCCCCGCGAGCTGGGGGGGATTTGAACACATTTGTGATGCGGAGCACGTGAGTTTAGAGCTCGATGACGTTTAATCCTGTGCTCAAGGAGAAACCTAGTCGTGCGAATACTCTATTAAGAACTCGCAAAAGGATGTTGGTCTGAACTCGAAGTTTCGATTGATCCTGCTTTGACTGCTTAAAACTGATATTGTTTTAGCGGTATAAATTAACTGAAATGAAACGTTTGTAATGACTGTTTCACAAACTTGTGACTGCTTGTGACCGGGGGGTGCAAAAACAGATTTCAATCTCTTGCGACTGCTTAGAATTGGTAATATCGCTGCACAGTTAGTAAGAAGTTGAACAAGGCTTAAAATCCGGTTTTTACCCTCACTCTGGAAAAGAGAGGATGTAGTTGTGCACGCCCTGGTGAGCGAGATTGTTTCTAACTGCTCACAGGACACTGCTGCATCTCGCCAAGCGTGACCGCGCCAACCAGGCACGTAGCCAGGATTTTGTTTTGGGCAAAGGGGGGGGGGGGGGGGGGAAGAGGGGGGGGCCGGGGCCGCCTATGACAAAATGCTGTATGAGGGGGAGGGGGGAGAGGAGGTCCCAGCAAAATGGAAGATTTCGGGGGGGGGGGGGGGCAAGCCCCATGGGCCCCCCCACTTGCTACATGCCTGGCGCCAACCACGGCCAAACCCCGAGGCTGAGAGTTTCCGGCATAAGCATGGAGAGGTAGGTGCTGCTTGATCTGTGGTACCAGTGCTTGCAGAGTTCCTGTATAGGCTCCCTATGGGAGCCAGAGTTGCGTGCTCATCCCCGTAGCGCCGTCTTTCCTGCACGGCACGTTGATCCTGCTCCTCATCTGACTGAATTCGGCGAATATCAGCGCCGCGCGTTCGAGGCTCGCCCGAAAGCAGGGGAATGTACGCCGGGGCGCACGCAACGTCTACTTTCCTGCACGGCATTTGAGTCTGCTCCTCACGTGATCGGATCTCGGCGATTAGCGCCGCGGCAGCACATGGAAAACAGATGCGCAACTCTGGCTCCTGTAGGGAGCTTATAGACCATTCCATTTAGCTCTCTCAGGGCGGCGCCATTTTGTTAGACCACAGCACCTTCTCCACACATCCGGGAAGTTCAGCAGGGTCGGCGGGGTAAAACGAGAGAGGGCACGCGCCCGACTCTGCTAGCAGACGAAAAACAGGGAGGTTGCCGTTCTCCATCTTTGGGCTGTACCGACGGGCTGTACCAAACATCGAACTCTCGCTCGTGGCTGCCGTCATGAAGTGGTTCGCATTCTTAGAATATTTATGGCTACTCCAAAATCAGCCTTTAGCGCTCTGTTGTTTTATCTCAGTAAATGATCAACTAGCGTATCTTTGCCCTGTTACTTCAATAGCAGTGGAGTCAGCTGGCAACTCAACCACTACATCTATTGCGCCAGGAGAGCACGTTTTTATATATTATTCCAGACTTCCACTCATTGTCGCTAAAGGCCCACACCAGTACCAACTTCGTGTAGTAAAATAGCTACAGCGACCGGATTTAACAATAAAAACGAGCGTGTTGGTAATTATACTTAAACAATCGGAAAGATTAAACAAAATTTGGGACGAAAGCAGACACTTACAACTCTTTCAACTCTCACCGACATTTATTTCGTCTCCGTTCAAACGACGGCCATTGAGCAGGTTCAGGGGAGGGAGCAGAGAAGGAAAAAGGAGGGGGGGGGGGGTTGAAAGAGGAGGAGGGGGAAAAATGAGTTATTCGCGGCCTTCCCTCAAGGCCTCTGGTCCCTTCCGCCCAGTTCGAAACGGAGGAATTTCATCTGCCTGTCGGAAAGGGCTAGATAGAGAAGCCGAAGCGTCGTTAGTGACCAAGCTCTTAATGGCGTACGATTTGGCGACTTCCCTGCCAAATCTCTGCCGGTGTCCTCCCAATATGCGCGTACCTTCGCATCTGGGCGAATAACCGTCGCACGTCATACGGTGTACGACTATTGGATGCATGGAGTCGTGGGGGGTTTGCTCAGTGATAGGCGAGTCCCTTAAGGCGGTGTGCGGTGTTATGCAAGTAGGGGATAACTGTAAAACGCTTTTTGCGAGGAACAGGAGCGGCTGGCGGTGCCCAGGAGGCGGTGATCAGCCTCTTTAGTGTATTTGCCACTAAGTCTTCAGGATACCCTGCCCTCTTTAGCCTCTCTGTCTGTAGAAGCATGCTGTGCACGCTGTGCATAGGAGCTGAATGGAGGAGACCGCACCGGAGAGCCGGGTGTTCCGGTATGTAGACGATTATCTGATCGTGCACCCAAAGCAGACCCCTCCAGAGTCTGTCATTCAGGCCTTCGCTTCGAGACCCACCGGACTCTCCTTCAAGAGAGAAGACCCGTCTGAAGACGGTCTTCAATACTTGGACCTGCACCTGAAGATGCACCCCGATGGGATATGCTGGGAGTTCAGATAGCGCACACAAAAGCCGGTCCGCCCTTCACGAGTACCCACTCCAAAGCAGTAAAACGGGGCCTCGTGAACTCACTCCTAAAATCCTCTGGAACCAGGTCGTGCCCCCATCTCACCACGCACAGCGTGCTCCTACAGACAGAGAGGCTAAAGAGGGCAGGGTAGCTTGAAGACTTAGTGGCAAAGACACTAAAGAGGCTGATCACTGCCTCCCGGGCACCGCCAGCCGCTCCTGTTCCTCGTAAAAAAACATTTTGCAGTTATCCTCTACTCGCACAACACCGCACATCGCCTTAAGGGACTTGCCTATCACTTCGAGATAGGGGTAGTGTTTAGCTGCAAGCAAAAGCTTCAACAAATGTGCAGAATGGTGAATACCCCACCCTCCGTGACCCAATGCAACAAAAAGCACGAACAGCAGTTTGGTAAGTGCAGGAAGGAGGTGGTTTATACTATCCTTTTCGTGGGGGGGGGGGGGGGGGGGGGTTGTATAGGGCAGACCGGCAGGTGCCTAAATGAGCACCTGAGGAAACATTCGCGAGAGGTGAGCGAACCCCCCGACGACTCCATGCATCCAATAGTCTTACACCGTATGAAGTGCGACGGTTGTTCGCCCAGATACGAAGGTACCCACGTATTGGGAGGACAAGGGCAGAGATTTGGCAGTGAAGTCACCGAGTCGTACGCCATTAACAGCTCGGTCACTAACGTTGCTTCGGCTTCTCTAGCCCTTTCAGACAGGGAGATGAAATTTCTCCATCCTGAACTGGGCGGAAGGGACCAGGGGCCTTGAGGTAAGGCCGCGAATAACCTGATTTTCCCCCTCTTCTTCTTTCAACCTCCCCCCCCCCCTTTTTTTTTCCTTCTCTGCTCCCTCCCCTGAACCTGCTCGATGGCCGTCGTTTGAACAGAGACGAAATAAATCTCGTTGAGAGTTGAAAGAGTTGCATGCGTCTGTTTTCGTCCCGAATTTGTGTTTATTCTACCGGATTTACTTTTCGCCGGAGCGACCGAGCGCATGCTAGCGCTAAATTTAGCGCATGCCTTATCGTTCGCCGTGCCAGGGTGTTTTAGAATAACGTTTCTACACCGCAACGGAAAGGCCTAAGCACCTCGTGCTTGCAACGCCACAAAGATACAGTAACACTTTTTATTTTGCACACAAAGTACTGTAACTTGAGAAGAAAAAAAGTTTCTTGGTTCACAGTAATATTTTAGATTAGTTTAAATATGAGAATGAAACGGAAGCAGTCAACTGGTAATGTCCACTTGCGTCGCCTAAGCAAGAGAGGTCTCGTGTACTGACCTTCGCACTCCATAACTTCGCCGAGAAACGTTTGCGCGTCGCAAGTTGCTGGCAATTGTTGCCCACCTTGTTGGGTCCTATTAAACGTTTCTGACGCGCACCTCCTATAGCAGTGGTCTCAAACTCATTTGAGTCTGAGGGCCAGATATCCCATACCGGAAAGGTCGAGGGCCAACGCAACGGGGGGGGGGGGGGGGGGGGGGGGGGGGGGAGAGTCAGACGATTTTAAAAATGAAAAGAT